>NC_134908.1:2428837-2441337 GCF_041734735.1 Babylonia areolata
TTTCTGAGTTAGCGGTTCATCACTGTAGATACAGAACATGTTATGACAGTGATATGATTAAATTTGTCCATTATGCAAAGATTCGACAGAAAATGAAATGCACTTTGTTTTTTGTTGTCCAGTTTCGAGGAATATTCGAGAATCATTTATCAAGCTTAACTATTATAGACAACCAAATATGTTTAAATTGAACTTCTTAATGTCTTCAACCTCCTGTGAAATTGTTAGAAACCTTGCTTTGTATTCATATAAAGCTTTCAAAGTCCGAGAAACTATTATGTCATGAAAACACTGTTTAGTAGCTAGGCTAGTTTTCTTTTGGAACTTATGTTATATCGACTTTTCTATTTATGTTGTATTATGTGAGTTGTTTGTTGTTGTCGTGTTTTTTTGTGTGTTGTTGTTGTTGTTGTTGTTGTTGTTTCATTGTATTAGTTTCACATACCCCTTCATAAGGGGCCTTGGCTTATATGAATAAACCATCTCTCTCTCTCTCTCTCTCTCTCTCTCTGTCTCTCTCTCTCTCTTTCCCTCTTTCTCATGACTAATGACATTTAAGTGTCAAAGTTTCACAACCCTTCTCTCTCTCTCTTTCTCTCCCCCTCTCTCTCTCATTCTCTCCGTCTCTCCTGCCCCCCCCCTCCCTCTCTCTCCTCTCTCTCATAGCCAATGACATTAAAGTGTCACTACCCTTCTCTACTCTCTCTCTCTCTCTCTCTATCCCCCCTCTCTCTCTCTCATTCTCTCTGTCTCTCTCTCTCTCTTTCTCATTCTCTCTGTCTCTTCTCTCCCCCACACCCCTCCCTCTCTCTCCTCTCTCTCATAGCCAATGACATTAAAGTGTCAAAGTTTCACTACCTTTCTCTCTCCCTCTCTCTCTCTCTCTCTCCCTCTCTCTCTCTATCATTCTCTCTGTCTCTTCTCTTCCCCCCCCCCCACCTCTCCCTCTCTCTCCTCTCTCTCATAGCCAATGACATTAAAGTGTCAAAGTTTCACTACCTTTCTCTCTCCCTCTCTCTCTCCCTCTCTCTCTCTATCATTCTCTCTGTCTCTTCTCTTCCCCCCCCCCACCTCTCCCTCTCTCTCCTCTCTCTCATAGCCAATGACATTAAAGTGTCAAAGTTTCACTACCCTTCTCTCTCTCTCTCTCTCTCTACTCTCTATCATTCTCTCTGTCTCTTCTCTCCCCCACCCCCCTCCCTCTCTCTCCTCTCTCTCATAGCCAATGACATTAAAGTGTCACTACCCTTCTCTACTCTCTCTCTCCCCCTCTCTCTCTCTCTCTCTATCATTCTCCCTGTCTCTTCTCTTCCCCCCCCCCCACACCCCTCCCTCTCTCTCCTCTCTCTCATAGCCGATGACATTAAAGTGTCAAAGTTTCAAAGTGACCCCCTCCCCTCCCCACCAACTCACCCCGTCTTCTCTCTCTCTCTCTCTGTCTCTCTCTCTCTCTGCTCTCTCTCTCTCACATCGTGGTGTTTGTGACAATGCCAAGTCACCTTACCAGCCCTGCAACTAAATTGCGTGTAAAGGTAGCATTGTCTCTCCACTTTCTTTCTTTCTTTCTTTCTTTCTTTCTTTCTTTTTTCTCCTTTCATTTTATCTTATCTTTAATGTCCAATGAGAGACACTGTACCTGGCTTTTCTTTAATTGTCTGCTTATAGCTACGCGCTCGTGTGCACGCGCATCTTCTATTGGCTGACCTGAATGAATTGTTAATGAATTTTGTGGATTTCCCCGTGTCACCGTGATTCTTCTGTCAACGCTGTTTCCACCCCCACCCCCCCGTGAGGAGTGCCCCACCCCGGAAGGTTTTTGGCTGGGCTGAAAGAAAAAGGGGTTTGTGTTCTGTGTGGTGTCTTTACTCTTCTCTGTCTCTCTCTGTCTGTCTGTCTGTCGCTGTGTCTCTGTCTCTGTCTCTTTATCCCTCTCTCTCTCTCTCTCTTTCCCTCTCTTCTTCTCTCTCCTTTCTTTTTGTGTCTCTGTGTGTGTCTACGTGTCTGTGTGTGTCAGTCTCTCTCTCTGTCTTTCTTCCCTCTCTACTCCCCTCTCTCTTTGTTCTTTCTCTCTGTGCGTCTCTCTCTCTTTGTCTCTGTTTCTGTCTCCGCCTGTTTTCTGTATGTCAGTCTCTATATATCTCTCCCCCCCCTCTCTCTCTCTCTCTCCCCACTCTCTCTGTCTCTCTCTCCGTCTTTTTTTAACCCACCTCTCTCTCTTTACCACTCTGCTCTCTCTCTCTCATTATCTCCCCCTCTCTCTGTCTCTCACTCCATCTCCTTAAAACCCTCTGTCTTTCTTTGTCTGTCTCTGTGTCTCTGTCTGTCTGTCTCTCTTTTTCTCTCTCTGTCTCTCTCCACACTCTTTCTGTCTCTCTCTCCGTCTTTTTTTTTTATCCCCCCTCTCTCTCTTTATTATTCTCATCTCTCTCTCTCTCTCTCTCTCTCCATCTTTGTCTGTCTCTGTCTATTTTTCTCTCTCTGTCTCTCTCTCTTTCTCTCTCTGTGTGTCGCTCTCTCTTTCTCTCTCTGTCTCTCTTTCTTTCTCTCTCTGTCTTTCTTTCTCTTTTTCTCACTCTCTCTTTCTCTCTCCCTATCTCTCTCTCCCCACCTCTCTCTCTCTTTCTCTTTTTCTCACTCTCTCTTTCTCTCTCCCCCTCTCTCTCTCCCCACCTCTCTCTCTCTCTTTCTCTCCCTTTCTCTCTTTCTTTCTCTCTTTCTCACTCTCTCTTTCTCTCCCCCCTCTCTCTCCCCCCCTCTCTCTCTCTCTCCCTCTTTCTCTCCCTCTCTCTCTCCCTCTCTCTTTCTCACTCTCTCTTTCTCTCTCCCCCCTCTCTCTCTTCCCACCTCTCTCTCTCTCCCCACCCCTCTCTCTCCCCTGTCTCTCTCTCTCTCTCTCTCTCTTTTTCTCTCTCTCTCTCACTCTCTCTTTCTCTCCCGCCACCCACCCCCCCGGCTCCTCTCTCTCCCAGTCTCTCCTTGTCCACCTTTTCCACCTGCAAAGATTGATTCCCAGAAATCTTTTCTTTTTTCTTTTCTTTCCTTAAAAAAAAAAAAAAAAAAATTCTTTTGTCAATGGACAATTGCTGGTACGGTTACAATCTGCCTTGCCAACCACTACCAGTCGTGTTCGCATAGAGCTTTTTTTTTTTTTTTTTTTTTATTGGTTGGCTGATTCCTTTGTTTCTGATGCTGTTGTTGTTGTTGTGCTTTAAGGTCTTCCTTTGAAAGAGGAATTGGACTTAACTGCATTGTGTGCTTTACTGTCACGTCACGCACTCACATGCGCGCGCATCCGTTCTTTTCCGGCCAGTGGCTGGGATTCATCTGCCTGAATTTGCCCCGTTCCATCAGGCAGGAGGATTTTTAGCGCTGTCGTTGGCCTTTTCAAGACTGCCTCCCCGGAGTATATATCTATCTATCTATCTATCTATCTATCTATCTATATATATATATATATATATATATATATACATATATATATACATATATATATATATTTTTTTTTTTTTTTTTTTTTTGTGTGTGTGTTTTTTTTGTTTTTGCTTGACAAACTAACCATATACGACGAAACAGAACTGGGAACACGACCAAATCCCATACACAACTAATTCCCCCTCATCTCCTCCCACTCGCACACACACACACACACACACACACACACACACACACACACACACACACACCACACACACACACACACACCACACACACACACACACTCACACACACTCACACACACACACACACACTCTCACACACACACACACACACACACACACACACACACACACACACACGGGGGGGGGGACAGGGGGGTGGAGAGGGGAGGGAGAGGGAGGGAGATATATATATATAGAGAGAGAGGGGGGGAGAGAGAGAGAGGGAGATATATATAGAGAGAGAGGGACGGAGAGAGAGAGATAAAGAGATAGAGAGAGAGAGGGAGAGAGAGAGATAGAGAGAGAGGGGAAGAGTGAGAGAGGGGTGAGAGAGAGAGAGAGAGGGGAGAGAGAGATAATTAGAGACAGACAGACAGAGAGATAGAGAGAGACAGAGACAGAGACAGACAGGCAGACAGACAGACAGACAGACATACAGAGAGTTTGCTCTGCTGACAGACCAGGAAGCGAAGACAATACAAGAAAAGCAAAAAAAAAAAAATCTCTCGCAGCCGTAGACATTTCACGCAGACTGGCACAAGAATACACACTCCCACCCTCTCCCTCCCCCCACCCCCTTCTCACGCCCTCCCACCCCCCACACCCACCCCCTTCCACCTTACCCACCCTCAACACCACCACCCCTCCTCCTACTCCTCCTCCGGTCCACGATCTATCATCAAACCCTCCGCGCATGCGCCAAAGCATCAAACTTCCGCCCAGGCACGCACGGAGTAAGCCACACGCGCGCGCTTAACACAGGCAGGCAAGCAAGCTGGCGAACAAGCGAGCAAGCAGTAAGCAAGAAGCGAAGTGTGGTGGTGGTGATAGACTCTTTTTCCCTTCTTCTTCGTCAAGGTGAGTGAGTGAGTGAGAGCGACTTGGAACGAGAAGACGAAACGTGGAGAAGAGAGAGAGAGAGAGAGAGAGAGGGGGGGGAGAAGAAGAAAAAAAAAGCCATCACAATTCCGAAACTTGTGTGTTTCTAGTTATCTTCTTCTTTTTTTTTCTTTTTTTTTTTTGTATGTGTGCTGTACTTAATTTCTTTCTTTCTTCTTCTTTTCCTCTCTTTCTTTCTTCTTTTTTTTTCCTTTTCTTTTCTCCCAATCATTCGGTCCCAAGATGGATAGCTTTTAGATCAGTTGCGCGTCTTCTCATTACCACGATTGACCTTCTTTTTTTCCCCTCCTTCTTCTTCTTCTTTTTCCTCTTCTTCTTCTTCTTCTTCTACGAGCTACTAAATGCGTTGATGACATTTTCCCACTGGCACCGGTCCAGGCATACAACTGGAGGGAGGATTAATTCTCAGACTTCAGACAGACTCTACAAGTTGGACAGCGACTGACAAGGTTCTTCGCCAGGTATCAATAGCTAAAAAAAATGGTTTTTTTCTTAATCAAGAAGGAGAAGGAGAGGAGGAGGAGGAAGAAGAAGAAGAAAAAGGAGGATGAGAAGAAGAAGGAGGAGGAGGATGACAAGAAGAAGAAGGAGGAGAAGAAGAAGAAGGAGGAGGAGGAAGAAGAAGTAGAAGAAGGAGGATGAGGAGGAGAAGAAGAAGAAGAAGGAGGATGAGGAGGAGAAGAAGAATAAGGAGGAGGAGGAGGAGAAGAAGAATAAGAAGGAGGAGGAGGAGGAAGAAGAATAAGAAGGAGGAGGAGGAGGAAGAAGAAGAAAAAGGAGAAGGAGGAGAAGGAGAAGATGGAGCAGAAGAAGAAGAATAAGAAGGAGGAGGAAGAAGAAGAAGAAAAAAGAGAAGATGGAGCAGAAGAAGAAGAAGGAGGAGGAGGAGGAAGAAGAAGAATAAGAAGGAGGAGGAGGAGGAAGAAGAAGAAGAAAAAGAAGGAGGAGGAGGAGGAGGAAGGTGGAAGTGAAGAAGAAGGAGGAGGAGGAGGAGCAGAAGAAGAAGGAAGAAGAAGAGGAAGAAGAAGAAGGAGGAGGAAGAGGAGGAAAAGCAGAAGAAGAAGAAGAAGAAGAAGAAGAAGAGGAGAAGGAACAGAAGAAAGAGGAGGAGGAGGAGGAAGAGGAGTTTTCCTTCTTTCTCTCTTTCTTTCTTTCTTTTAGTATGTCGTCTTCCTCTTTTTGTGTCTGCGGATATCAGAAATCAGCCTGGATTGGTTCGATTTCAGTTGGCCTTTTGTCACTTGACTGTCAGTGAGGCGCGCGCACACACACACACACACACACACACACACACACACACGCACACACACACACACACACACACAGAGAGAGAGAGAGAGAGAGAGAGAGAGAGAGAGAACCGTGCTTGAAGCATTTTCGGTCATTTTTGGTTGTTTCACTATTGTGTATGTGTGAGAGAGTGTTCTGGCGAGCACACACATCAGTGTTGATGTTGCTTTCTCTCGAGACCAGTGACTGCGGACTGTTGCAATGGATGGACTATTCTGAACGTTTTGGAGCTACATTTCGGGGTGTTTTTTTTTGTGTGTTTTTTCCCCTGATTATTGATTGTAAAGAGAGGAAAAAACAACAACAACAACAACAAAAAAGATGTTCGACGCCTTTTTTCCCAGCTACTGTTTTTTCCACCAAAATATTTGTGAGCATTAGCAGTGAGGCATTGGAAGTGGGGAATAGATTGTGTGTGTGTGTGTGAGGTGAGGGGGGCGGGGGGCGGGGGGGGGGTGCAGACAAGTGTGTGTCTGTTGATAATTTTCTTCTGATTTGTTTGTTTGTTGTCCTTTTCAGAAGGTAAGTGATGTGGTTTGTTGTTGTTGTTGTTGTTGTTGTTGTTTTCTCTTCAAGTACAAGAACAGTCACAACCCGAGCAATGACAAAAACAACAACAACAGCAACAGCAACAGCAATAACAACAGCAGCAACAACAGTAACAAAGCCAATAACAGCAATGATGATAACAGCAACAACAGCAACAGCAATAACAACAGCAGCAACAACAGTAACAAAGCCAATAACAGCAATAATGATAACAGCAACAACAACAACAACAACAATAACAACAAAAACAACAGCAGCAGCAGCAGCAACAACACCAGCAACCATAACAAGAACAAGAACAACATCAGTGTATACAACAATTCTTTTTCTTTTACGTTCTCGTTGTCCTAAGGTAATAAGTGACATGATTATTATCATTCTGTACTTTTGATTGTGTAGATTGAGTCGCCTGTTAGCAACAACAACAACAACAACAACGACGACGACGACAACAACAATAACAACAATTCATATCCATATGATACCGTTGTCCAATATAAGAAGCGAAATATCAATATTCTGTACTTTGCATTGTGTGAAGTGAGTCATCTGTTAGACAAGTTATAAGAACTTTGCTCATATATGTCTGGTTTTCGTTTCTATTTGATGTATAGAAAATAGATCAAAAGGTTAATTGAAATGCAAAAAAAAAAAGAGTCAAGAGATCAAGGGCACATCATTTTATTATTTCGTGTTATTAATATGGTCAGAGTACGATACCGGATAGACTATAAACGAAAGAAAATCATAACTGTCGTCGTCATCTTAATCGTGAGTAAAAACAATTTAAAAAACAACAAAAAAAAAACCCCCCTAGTTCCTTGTAGCGAGAATCGAACTCAGGACCAATCATCGCACTTCCTAATCGAGCCCCTTACCAGCAAGGCCACAGCTCATTCAAAGCCTTGAAGGGCGAAACAGCCGAGTGATTAAAACGTTGGACTTTTAACCTGAAGGTCCCACGTTCGAATCCTGTGGGTAAAGGGTGGAGATTTTCTTTTTCTCCAATCTCCCAGGTCAATAGACGTACAGATCTGCTTAGTACCTGAACCCCCTTCGTGTGTACACGCATGCAGAAGATCAGATTCGCACGTTAAAGATCCTGTAGTCCATGTCAGCGTTCGGTGGGTTATGGAAACAAGAACATACCCAGGAATGACTCTCCCGAAAACGGAGTATGGCTGCCTACAAGGCGGGGTAAAAAACGGCCATTGACGTAAAAGACAACTCGTATATTATATACGAGTGAACGTGGGAGTTGCAGCCCACGAACGAAGAAGAAGAAGACTAAATAAAAACTTGACCAGCAAGTTGGGTTTACGTGTAATTCAGGCATCTGCACTTTTCCTCTCTCTCTCTCTCTCTCTCTCTCTCTCTCTCTCTCTCTCTCTCTCTCTCTCTCTCTCTCTCTCTCTCTCTCTGTCTCTCTCGCTCTCTCGCTCTCTCGCCTCTGTCTCTCCCTCTATCTCTCTCTCTCTCCCTCTCTCTCTGTCTGTCTCTGTCAATCTGTCTCTGTCTGTCTCTCTCCCTCTCTAACTCTCCCCTCAATCTCTCTCTCTCCCTCTCTCTCTCCGTGTCTCTCTCTCCCTCTCTCCCTCTGTCTGTCTCTGTCAGTATGTCTCTGTCTGTCTCTCTCCCTCTCTAACTCTCCCCTCAATCTCTCCCTCTCTTTCTCTCTGTCTCTAAGCAGACACGATACAACAACAAATCAGTAATAATCGTTATAAGAAATGATTAAAAACAGAGAGAGAGACCGAGAGAGATACAGAGAGAGAGGGGTGTAGACAGAGAGAGAGAGAGATACAGAGAGAGATACAGAGACAGAGAGACACACAGAGAGATACACAGAGAGAGACACAGAGACAGAGACAGACAGGCAGAGAGACTCAGAGAGACAGAAAGAGAGAGAGAGAGAGAGAGAGACAGGGAGAGACAGAGAGAGAGAGAGACAGACACATACACACAGATAAACAGAGAGAGAGAGAGGTAGAGACAGAGAGACAGACAGAGAGAGACACAGATAGGGAGAGACAGAGTGAGAGAGAGGAAGAGACAGAGAGAGACAGAGAAGAAACAAGCAACAATAACAAAAAAAGCAAATATATATATATATATATATATATATATATATATACATATATGCGTGTGTGTGTGTGTGTGTGTGTGTGTGTGTGTGTGTGGCGTTTGTAGAATCGTTCCGGTTTAACCTCACCTGTCGAAGCGACAAGACTTAAGTTGTGAGCAATGTCCGCTCTTATTCATACATATTAATTATATTCCAGTTACATACATGCTGAACATTGCTTCACGATGGTTATATTCCCCAAAAGCCTGACTTTTGTTGCTTGCAGACTTTTGTTTTGGTAATGAATCTCTCTGCATATTATCCACTGGCTGATTAGTATGTATGGGTGTTTTTGTTTGTTTGTTTGTTTGTTTTTCTTTCTTTTTTTATATTAATTTCTTCTTTCCTTTCTTTCTGTCTGTTTTTCTGTCTGTATTTCTTCCTGGTACTAGGAAATGGATGTATCTATTTCGTTTTTTTTTTCTCTTTCTTTCTTTTTTTCTTTTGGAATCAGAAGATGCATCTCTGTATACTGTCCGCTGCCGAGAGAATACATAAATAGGCTTTGTTCTTACTTATTCCCTTCTTGTTTTCTTTCTTTCTTTCTTCCTTTCTTTCTTCTGGAATCACGGAATGCATCTGTATCTATGTGTTGTCTATTGCTGACAGGATACATAAAGAGTCTTTTGTTGTTGTTGTTGTTGTTGTTGTTGGTTATTTCTTTCCTTGTTTCTTGGTTTCTTTTCTTTCATTCTTTCATTCTTTCTTTCTTACTTTCTTTCTTTCTTCTAGATTCAGGGAATGAATCTCTCTGTGCCCTGTCCACTGCAGATAGAATGCATAAAGAGTCTTTTTGCTACTTCTTTCATTCATTCTTTTTTTCTTCTTCTTTCTTTCCTTCTTTCTTTCTTTCTTTCTTTCTTCTGGAATCAGGGAATGTATCTATATCTATGTGTTGTCGATTGCTGATAGAATACATGAACAGTCTTTTTTGTGTTCGTTTTGTTGTTGTTTTTGTTATTCATCTCTCTCTCCCTCCCCCTCTCTCTCTCTCTCTCTCTCTCTCTCTCTCTTTCTCTCTCTTTCTTTCTTTCTTCTAGGATCAGAGGATGTATCAATCTACGTATCGTATATATTGTCCACTGTTGATAGAATAATCTTGAGTGTCACCCTTTTTTTTTCCCTTCTTTCTAATGCATTTTTCTTTTCTTTTTTTTCCCGTTCTTTCCTTTAGCACTTGGAAATATTTTGCAGATAGGATACATGTAGTATTTTATTTTTTTTATGCTTTTCATTTTCATTTTGTCACAACTCGTGACATTCTCGTGAAGAAGTTATAATTCTTTTTTTCTTGTGTCTATTCCAAATTCAACAACAGTCGCTTCACAGCGCAGTTAGTGTTTCACGTTTTTCACGTGCGATCAGGAAGCGAAGTCCTCTTGTTTTTGGATTGGTCTCACTGGTGAGTAGAGATTCAAATCTCTCTGTCCTGTCAAGTGGACAAGGATTGTTTGTGGAGGGGGGTGGGTTTTTTTTTCATCGCTTTTGCGTCTGCATCCTTCTTTGAGAAAAGAAGGTAGTGCCTGTTTGTTTGTTTGTTTTTTGGGTTTGTTTTTTTTTGTCTTGGAGATGGTAAACCTTCATGTTAAGGATTGTTTTCCCTCCACAGTGGCTATGATTCTGTGTTATCAGTGTTTGTTTTTTTTGTTTGTTTGTTTTTTCTCTGTGTGTGCTTAAGCTCTGGTGGCTAGGAGGAGTACAGTTCTGGATGTGTGTGCTTCGTCTCTCTGTGGTTCCAGAATCAGGACAGTAGGACCATCATAGTCGGCAGGTGAGTTTCCACTGTTGAAATCGTTGGGCAGTCTCCACATTTCTTCCCCTGTGTTTTTGCCATTTAGTTGTTGTTTTTTTTCCGAAGACGAAAACGGTTGTAAATTGGTTTATAACATTGTGATATAGTAGTAGTAGTAGTAGTAGTAGTAGTAGTAGTAGGGACCCACATTTTTGCCTTTTGACCTCGCGGTCTATAAACGTGTCCTCATTGTGCTATCTGGTAGTGGAGTGATGGCCTAGAGGTAACGTGTCCGCCTAGGAAGCGAGAGAATCTGAGCGCGCTGGTTCGAATCACGGGCTCAGCCGCCGATATTTTCTCCCCCTCCACTAGACCTTGAGTGGTGGTCTGGACTGCTAGTCATTCGGATGAGACGATAAACCGAGGCCCCGTGTGCAGCATGCACTTAACGCACGTAAAAGAACCCACGGCAACAAAAGGGTTGTTTTTGACAAGATTCTGTAGAAAAATCCACTTCCATAAGAAAAACAAATAAAACTGCACGCAGGAAAAATACATAAAAAAGGGTGGCGCTGTAGTGTAGCGACGCGCTCTCCCTGGGGAGAGCAGCCCGAATTTCACACAGACAAATCTGTTGTGATAAAAAAAAAAAGAAATACAAATACTGGAAAAGCAAGTCAAGCTTTCTTTTATCTCCTCTCTGCAGTATATAAATATGGCCACATCCACATTTCTTGCTCTCCACTCCTCTTTGAAACTGACGGGGTGAATGAATGTCCACGCCGCCTTGTGAACAGAGTACCCACTCATTCCGTCTTGAGGGGGAAAGTGTGGGTATTGCTAGTCGATTTCTTTGCCTGACCTGAAAAGTTTGGTTGAATAAATATGTGTTATAATCTGTGTTTGCGTTGTCCGGGTGTTAGCAGTGGGTCAAGTGGGGGTGGGGGAGGGGGGGGGGGGGGTTCTAGTCCGCTTTCTTCTCCAGAGCGGGGCACTTTCTTTCGTAGAAACCTCCTTCACGCGGGAGATCAAATACACACGTTAAAGATCCTGTAATCCATGTCAGCGTTCGGTGGGTTATGGAAACAAGAACATACCCAGCATGCACATCCCCCCCAAAAAAAACTGCCCATATGGCGGGGTAAATAAACAAAACGGTCATACACGTAAAATGTAATATGTCTGAGTGTGTGTGCGTGCGTGGCTTAAACCTGACTGAGTAACACAGGAAACGAATGATAAAGCGCCCAGTGGCAGCCGTCAGACGGCTCTACCCAGGTAGACAGCCTGTTGTGCAAATGACTCCGTGTTTGTAAAGCGCTTAGAGCTTGGTCTCCGACCGAGGATAGGCGCTATATTATAGACATGCATAACATATCCAGGTGGCAGAATGGTTAAGACATTTACTTGCCAATACAGCGTCTGCGAGGGTGTGGGTTCGAACCCTGCTCTCTCCCTTTCTACCATAACCGTGACAAATGTCCAAGTAATATTGGTGATGGTGGTAGTCACTGTAGTATGCTGCACGTGCCACACGTAGATTTCAGAGACTGTAACAATACTGTACCTTTTGAACACCCGGATGTTTCTGGAACTTCTATACTGATATCTCGCTCTCTCTCTCTCTCTCTCTCTCTCTCTGACTAACTGTCCTATCCATCTGTCAATCTTAGTGTGTGTGGGGAGGGAGGGGGTGCTGTCAGTGTGTGTGTGCGCGTGTGTGTATGCATGTGTGTGCACGGGTGTGGGTGTGTGTGTGTGTGTTGGGGGTGGGTGGGTGTTGTTTTCTTCATTATGTATACCCTTCTGCATGAATACCTTTTCCTTTCATTTATGCGTGTGCTATTTGTAATAGATGGAGATTAGCAAGGACATATTGGAAGAATAGGCTATGCCTAAACTCTTAATCCTTGAATAAAAACGTTTTGAGTTCTGAGTTCTGAGTGAGTTGCTGAGTTCTCCCAGGTTTGACTGGAAAGCCCAAACTTAGCATCTGATCGTTCGGATGAGACGATAAACCGAGGTCCCGTGTGCAGCACGCACTTGGCGCACTGAAAAAGAACCCATGGCAACAAAAAACGGTTGTCGTCTGGCAATAATCTGTAGGAGAAATCCACTCTGATGTGTATACGAATATGATTAGAAAACTAAAATGAAAAATTATGCATGCACTCAAGGCCTGACTAAGCTAAGCGCGTTGGGTTATGCTGCTGGTTAGGCATCTGTTTAGCGGATGTGGTGCAGC
>NC_134908.1:2451337-2453837 GCF_041734735.1 Babylonia areolata
CATTCAAAATTCACTTCTCTGTCATCTCGTTTTTGTGTGTGTGTCCTGCACTGTTTAACTCACTCAGTACGGCCAGTCCTCTCTTCTCCTCTACACAGACCCCTCGGATGTCCAGTGGGTGTCTGAATGACCCAACCTTTAGCTTCCGTCGTCAGAATTGTGGTATTCTTTGTCAACATTCACGTCTTCAGTATAAGAGTGTTCCGCTTGCAATATTTTGATGATGGTAATTGGGGTGAAACGCTGTTCACGTCGTCTCTTTCGCCGTTCGTATGGAGAGAGTTAAACCGCTTCTGTTTGGGCTATCAATTACCCGCTACTTTTTTCTCCCTTTTTCTTTTCTTTCTTTCTTTTTCTTCTTTCTTCCCCCCCCACCCCCCCCCCCCCCCCCCCCCCCACGAACTCATTAACCCTTTCACCGCCAGTCAATTCAGAGTGCAAAAATTCCCTTGTGCTAACTACACACAGAAAAGATGGTGTCAAAGAACAGCTGAGGATTATCGGTATGGTGTGTAGTAAGTATGGCCCATCCTAACACCGAACATAAAGAGCAGTAGGTTCATGGATAACAGACCCATGATCTGGTCACCCTTCAGTGACATGGGTCCTCTACCTAGCTTGTGTCAATAAATGCCAGTTTGGTGGTGAAAGGGTTAAACCTTGTGCTGGCGTCAAAATTCGTTTCGTTAAAAAACGGTTTTCACGTTCTCACAAAAAAAACAAACAACATCAACCGCAACTAAAGGGGAACTAATTTCTGCAGTGTTTCTGGCCGTGTCAAGATACTTCATTGGAGGAGAAGAAAAAGAAGGAAAAAACCCAGTCAGTTTCTTTTTTTTTTTTTTTCGGCGGTTTTTTTTTTTTCTTTCTTTCTTTTTTTTTTCTTTCTTTCACATCTATATGACTGGGAAACTTGCTGAGTCTTACCTCTTTGCAGTGCTAACAATTTTTACTCTGTCTGCAACTATATATATATATATTTATTTTTTTTTTTCACATCTATATGACTGGGAAACTTGCTGAGTCTTACCACTTTGCAGCGCTAACAATTTTTACTCTGTCTGCAACTATATATATATTTTTTTTTTTTCTCTCTCTCTCTCCACATCTATATGACTGGGAAACTTGCTGAGTCTTACCACTTTGCAGCGCTAACAATTTTTACTCTGTCTGCAACTATATATATATATATATATTTTTTTTTTTTTTTCACATCTATATGACTGGGAAACTTGCTGAGTCTTACCTCTTTGCAGCGCTAACAATTTTTACTCTGTCTGCAACTATATATATATATATTTTTTTTTTTTTCTCTCTCCACATCTATATGACTGGGAAACTTGCTGAGTCTTACCACTTTGCAGCGCTAACAATTTTTACTCTGTCTGCAACTATATATATATATATATATATATATATTTGTTTTTTTTTTTTTCTCCACATCGATATGACTGGGAAACTTGCTGAGTCTTACCACTTTGCAGCGCTAACAATTTTTACTCTGTCTGCAACTATATATATATATATATATATTTTTTTTTTTTTTTTTTTTTTCTCCACATCGATATGACTGGGAAACTTGCTGAGTCTTACCACTTTGCAGCGCTAACAATTTTACTCTGTCTGCAACTATATATATATATATATATATATATATATAAATTTTTTTTTCTTCCCCCATCATCTGCACCGTTTCAGTGGCATTACTCCCACGCCGCTCATTTAGATTCCCCCATACACAGCCACACCAGGGTTCGTCCGCAGTTCCAGCGTCGGCAGTCCGCAGGGAACCATCGATGTTAGGTCGCCAGGAGGCCACACACCAGAGGAGACCCTGCACTGCTGCTGAGTCACTTCAGTTTTGCCTGTTCTGATTTAATGTTCAGTGTTGCCTGTTCTGATTTAATGTACTTAGGACACCACCTACTAAGTTGAGAAACTGAAACTGAAGCCTGATGTTTTAGTTGTTTGTTTATTTGTGGCTGCTGTTGTTGTTTCAGATCAAGTTCAAAGGCGGAGATGTGAACCATTTGGGATACGAGTCCAACACAGCGACAACCTTTCGTCTTCTGCTTCTGTGAACCGACAGTACTCACGATGATTTTGTTTTAATTATTTTTATTTTTACGACAGCCTTTTTTTTTCTCTTTTTCTCAAGGCCTAACTAAGCGCGGTGGGTTACGTTTGCTGGTCATGTGTATCGGATTAGCGGATGTGGCAGAGCGTGTATGGGTTTCTTCGAACGCAGTGACGCCTTCTTGAGAAGCTGAAGAGACTTAGTTAACTGGACCGAGCCCGGGCACTTGAAGCGATGTTACAAAGCATTCTTTAACACCGAAACACGTCTGCATATCAAGATCCAGCTGAAAATGTTTTAATCAATCCATACATAAAAGAAAGAAGGAGAGAGAGAGATAGAGAGAGAGAAAAGATTGAGAGAGAATAGATTCTATAATCTTTCTCGAAACAAGTAGAAGACAGAAACTATTAACATTCGCAT
>NC_134908.1:2458837-2461337 GCF_041734735.1 Babylonia areolata
TATGATCTTAGCGAATGCTCATTTAAGGAAATTTATGAATCTAACGATCCAGATGAAGCGGTCGCGGCATTTCATAGAATCTTTTTATCTGTTTATGACAAGCATGCCCCAGTTGGAAGAAAACGGGTAGGAAATTCATCAACACCTCCTTGGTTTACTGTCATCATATCAATAGCGATTAAAATTAGAGATAAACTTAAGAAAGAAAAGAACTATTCCGCGTTTAAGCAACAAAGAAAACACGTAAAGTTCTTAGTCCGTCAGGCCAAAAAGACATATTTTAACAGGATAACGACGTCAGAATCAGACAATACTTCATCTATATGGAAAGCTCTCAATGCACTGACCAATAAGTCATTTCCTGGAAAATCATTGAAATATGATTGTTTCACAGCAACAGACTTTAACAACCACTTCTTATCCATCGCGGAAAGTTTGACTAATCGTCTGAAACAAAACTCAGATCAGTATGAATGTCCAGTCAGTCTAAAATCATTTTGTTCAGACAGGCTCAGCCAACAAGATACATTTCACATTCCACAACTAACTGTTTATGAGGTCGGTAAATACATATCCAACCTTGGACAAAAAAACACACATGGCTGTGACGGACTCAGCAATAAAATTCTGCTTCTATCACTGCCATATACAGTGCATCATCTGACATATATTTATAACCTCAGTATTTCAAAAAGTGTTTTTCCAACTATGTTCAAAACTGCCAAAATCATACCACTACCTAAAGTAAAAAATCCCTCTGACCTGAACGATTACCGACCAATATCAATACTATCATCGCTTTCTAAACCACTTGAAAAACACGTACACAAGCACCTATTGCAATATCTTGACCGGCACAACTTGCTTCATCAAAATCAGTCAGGGTTTCGCCCAAAACACTCCTGTCAGACAGCCCTCACCAGTCTCTTAGATAAACTGCTCACAGCTATAAATGACAAAAAAATCAACGGAATTGTATTTCTAGATTTGAAGAAAGCATTTGATCTCGTTAATCATCGAATACTTCTTGAAAAGCTACGGGTTTATCAGCTTGATACAAATTCTGTTAATTTTTTTGAGTCATACTTAAAAGAAAGAAAGCAGAGTGTATTAGTAAACGGGACCTTTTCGAATGTGGGAATAACTAAAATGGGCATTCCCCAAGGCTCTGTGCTTGGCCCCTTATTGTTCAACCTTTATATCAATGATCTTCCATTATGTATCTCCTCATCTGCAATATCATGCGACATGTTTGCAGATGACTCTTCTCTTCATACATATGGAGTAAATTCAGAGCACATTAATGATAGATTACAAACCAGCCTAACCGAAGTATCCAACTGGTGTACAGAAAATAATATGCTCCTTAACCCAGAAAAAACAAAGAGTATGATTGTAGCCACTCGCCAAAAGCACCAGCGTGGCTTAAATCCGCTCACTTTGTCAATCGATGGCCAAGCTATTGAACAAGTTACAGAACATCGACACCTTGGTGTCGTTATTGACAACCTGCTAAAATGGGAGGCACATATCAGTTCTTTATCAAGGTCAGTTGCAAAAAATGTTTACCTATTATCCCGTTTAAAACATGTCGTCAGTCCAGAGGCTTCCTATTTCTTTTTCCATTCTCACATCATGTCTAGAATTAATTACGTTTCAAACGTTTGGGACAACTGCAGCGAAGTGCACATGAAAAAACTAGATTCTGTACACAGACGTGCTGTAAAACACCTCAATGGTGTTTTACGAAACACACGCAGTCATCAATATCAACTGCCAGCACCTCTTCCCTTGACAAAGCACCTAATATTGAATAAGTGCGTACTTATGCATAAAATTATATTCGGTAAATGCCCTACTTATCTACACCAAACCATTGTCTGCTATGAAACTCGCAACCCTAACTCCCGAAATGCGACTCTTACTCTACCCAAGCCAAGAATAGACCTTTATAAATCGAGTTTGGCATATTCCGGCACGCACTGCTGGAACAATCTCCCCAAACACCTCAAAGAACCCTTTTCCACCACACCATTCAAAGAGAAACTTGGACAGTACATGCGTGCCAAAAGCCAGACCGAAAATCTGGTATAATATTGTCACTGACAATCCTTACAAACTATGTCGAAATGCGTCAATCAGTTGATAACGTATCACGCCATATAATATTATTTCAGAGATTTTCTCTTTACAGTGGACACAAACAAACGAAATCAAACTCTAGTCTGGTCACGTCTACGATTTTGTATACTTACATGTATTACAAATTGTGAACCACCCTCACCCAACTCTTTTTTTTTTTTTTTTTTTTTTTTTTTCTTTCTTCTTCTTTTTTACCCACACTGGCATATCTTTACATCTCTGTCTGTCTGTCTGTCTGTGTCTCTCTCTCCCCTCTGTCTCTCCCTCTCTCTGTCTTTCACATAATGTGTCTATCTGTCCATATCCCTATTACCCGTCGCCTTATTTGCTGCCTTTTATGTCTCTTACATCTGTGTTT
>NC_134908.1:2478837-2486337 GCF_041734735.1 Babylonia areolata
TGTGTGTGTGTGTGTGTGTGTGTGTGTGTGCGTGTGTGCTGGGGGTGGTTGGTGGGTAGGGTGGTGGTGAATGTGTGTGTGTGTGTGTGCGTGTGTGTGTGTGTGTGTGTGTGTGTGTGTGTGTGTGTGTGTAGGAAACTGGGTGTTTGCGCGCGCACGTGTGCGTGGTGGTTTGGGGGCCGATGGGGGGTGGGGGTGGGGGGGGTGGGCGGGGAGCAAATGGGGGGGAAGGGGGTGCGTGCATGAATGTGTGGGGGTTTGAAGGGGGTGATGAGTGTTTATGCCACCCCTCTCTCCCCATTCTGACTCTCTCTCTCTCTGTCTGTCTGTTTGTCTGTATGTATGTATGTATGTCTGGCTGCCTGTCTGTCTCTCTTCTATCTCTCTCTCTTCTCTCTCTTCTATCTGTCTCGCTCTCTCTCTCTCCTCTCTCTCCCTGTCTCGCTCTCTCTCTCTCCTCTCTCTCTCTTCTCTCTCTTCTCTCTTTCTGTCTCGCTCTCTATCTTCTCGCTCTTTCCTCTCTCTCTCTCTCTCCCCCCCTCTCTCTCCCCCCCCTCTCTCTCTCGCTTACTACGCTACTGCAAAAAGAGCAGTTTCAGATTCAAGGAGGCGTCAGAGCGTACAGGCAGATCCGCATACGCTACACCACTTTTGCTTTTTTTTTTTTTTTTTAATAAAAAAGAAACGAAAATGGGTTGATGTCTGACGTGACCATCCCATGAACCAACAAGCTGTTGAGGCCTCGAGAGCAAAGAATGATGATGATGATAATGATTATGATTATAATGATAATAATGGTGATGATAATAATAATAATAATAATAATAATAATGATAATGATAATAATAATAATAATAATAATAACAAACAACAACAGCAACAACAGCAACGACAACAACAACAAAAACAACAACAAGAATAATAATAATAACGACGACGACGATAATAAGAATAATAATAATAATAACAACAACAACAACAACAACAACAAAACAACAACAACAATAATAATAATGATGATAATAATAACAATGATCATAATAAGGATGATGATGATGATTGATGACTACTACGACGACGACAATAGTTGTAAAATTAATAATAATGATAATAATAATAATAATGACAATAATAATAATAATAATAATAATAATAATAATAATAATAGAAACACAAAAACAAAAATAAATTAAGATAAAGATGACATTTAATGTAATAGAATAAATACGTAGAAAATAAAAATGAGTAAACAGATCAATAACTAACGAACTAAGCGACTAAGCGATTAACCATCTAACCAACTAACAAACTAGCCAACCAATTAACTAAGTAACTGACTAACTAACTACATAAATAAAGAGATAAATGAATAAATGACAGAAATATATAATTAACAAAATATGAATACGGTAAAAAGATATGAGAAATAAAGTATAAATTAAAAAAGTAAGGTAAAAGGTAAAATAGATTATAGTACCTAGTTCCCTCGTACGTAGGGGGTTAAAAAAAAAAGAAGAGAAGGGAATAAAAACAGGAAAGAAAATGGAAATAAGAGAACTAATTTCACCAGTACAGAGATGTGGATGACCAGGTTCTTTCTCTTCCGGACTGCCCCATCAATACAATAATTATCATTATTTCTTCCAGCAGAGGTTTTGCCAGGGTCAGCTCGTTTCTTTGTCGTGAAGAGAGAGAGAGAGAGAGAGTGGGGGGGGGGACACACACACACACACACACACACACACACACACACACAGAGAGAGAGAGAGAGAGAGAGAGAGAGAGAGAGAGAGACAGAAACAGAGAGACAGAGAGACAGAGGGAGAGGCAGAGAGAGAAACAGAGAGAAATAGACAGAGAAACAGACCGAGAGAGAGACAGAGACAGAGAGAGTGAAACAGAGACAGAGGGACAGACCGAGAGAGAGAGAGAGAGAGAGAAACAGAGACAGAGACAGAGAGACAGAGGCAGAGAAAGAGACAGAGAGAGACAGAGAGAGTGAAACAGAGAGACAGAACGAGAGAGACAGGGGGAGAGAAAGAGAGACAGTCAGTCAGACAGACAGACAGACAGAGAGAAGCAGAGACAGACAGACGGACGGACAGACAGACGGACTGACAGACAGCGTCATTCCTTATGCATTGAAAGTCTGAAGCCTGTCTGGTCGACCTCTCCTCCTCCTCCCACACCCTTCCCCCCCCCCCCCCTCCCCCGCCCCCACCCCCACCCCTCTCCCCCGCCCCCAAACCCCTAAAAGACTCATCAGTCTTGTGCTCCAAATTGTGAAGAAAAAAACAACAACAGAAGAACCAGAAGAGAAAGATGCAGCCTTCCCTTGACAGGAAACACACAGTTCAGCGATTACCCCAACTCGGATGTTCAACTGTGTGTGTGTGTGTGTGTGTGTGTGTGTGTGTGTGTGTGTGTGTGTGTGTGTGTGTGTGTGTCTGTGTGTGTCTGTGTCTGTGTGTGTGTGTTTGTGTGTGTGTGTGTGTTTGTGTGTGTGTGTGTGTGTCTGTGTGTCTGTGTCTGTGTGTGTGTCTTTGTGTGTGTGTACCTGATTTTGATGTTTGATATGTCATTTAACAAGTTATCGTGATTGTATAGAAGGATTTTCAGATTCCGAAAACGCGCGCGTGTGTGTGTGTGTGTGTGTGTGTGTGTGTGTGTGTGTGTGTGTGTGTGTGTGTGTGTACCTGATTTTGATGTTTGATATGTCATTTAACAAGTTATCGTGATTGTATAGAAGGATTTTCAGATTCCGAAAACGTGTGTGTGTGTGTGTGTGTGTGTGTGTGTGTGTGTGTGTGTGTGTGTGTGTGTGTGTACCTGATTTTGATGTTTGATATGTCATTTAACAAGTTATCGTGATTGTATAGAAGGATTTTCAGATTCCGAAAACGTGTGTGTGTGTGTGTGTGTGTGTGTGTGTGTGTGTGTGTGTGTGTGTGTGTGTGTGTGTGTGTGTGTGTGTGTGTGCATGTGCGTGTGTGTGTGAAATGAAACAAGTGTGTACCTGATTTTAAAAAAAAAGAAGGTTTATTGTCATTTGTCAAGTTATAGTGATTTTAAAGAAGGATTTTCAGATTCTGAAAACGTGTGTGTGTGTCAGTGTGTGTCAGTGTGTGTGTGTGTGTGTGTGTGTGTGTGTGTGTGTGTGTGTGTGTGTGTGTGTGTGTGTGTGTTATTGGTCTTTTGTTATCAGATCTGAGTGATGACAATGTTTTAGCCGCCCCCCTTTCTCTCTCTTTCTCTGTCTGTCTGTCTCTCTATCCCTCTCCCTGTCTTCTCTGTCTCTGTCTGTCTGTCTCTCTCTCCCTCTCCCTGTCTTCTCTGTCCGTCTCTGTCTCTGTCTCTCTCACTCTCTGTCTGTCTCTCCCTCTCTCTCTCTCTCTCTAATATAGTTATCTCATAATTAATGGCTATTGTTCTGGTAACATACAATAATATTGTTATCGCCCCTCATTCATATGGGGCTATGGCGTTCATGAATAAACCATCTGAATCTGAATCTCTCTCTCTCTCTCTCTCTCTCTCTCTCTCTATCTATCTATCTATCTATCTATCTATCTGTATCTATCTGTGTCTGTCTCCCCTTCTCACTTTGATCTCTGCCAGTTTGAATCATTCTCTCTCTATCTGTCTCTATCTGTCTGTCTCTGTCTCTCTGTTTCTCTGTCTTTCTCCATCTCTCTCTCTCTCTCTGCTTGTATATCTGTATGTCTGCCTCTCTCTTTTACTGTCTGTATCTATCTCTGTCTTTGTCCCTGTCTCTGTCTGTCTGTCTCTCCCTCTTTCTCTCTCTCTTTCTTTCACTCTCTATCTCTCTGTGTCTCTATTTCATTTTAGTTTTAGTGGGTTTTTTTTTTTTTAAATATCGTATTTATTTATTTTCTCTCCTTTTTCATATTAATTTCATGACATCCCTTTTTTCCTGACTATGCGCGTTGGGTTATGCTGCTGGTTAGGCATCTGCTCAGCAAATGTGGTGTAGCGTGTATGGAATTGTCCGAGCGCTGTGACGCATCCTTGAGAAACTGAACTTAACTGAACTCTGTCTCTCGTTCTGTTTCTATGTCTCTGTCTCTGTCTCTGTCTGTCTCTCCGACTCTGTCTCTCTCCCTCTGTCTCTGCCTCTGTGTGTGTGTGTCTCTCTCTCTGTTTCTCTCTCCCTCTGTCTCTGTCTCTGTCTCTCTCTCTCTGTGAGTCTGTCACTGTCTCTCTCCCTCTGTTTCAGCCTCTCTCAGTCTCTCTCTCTTTTAGTCTCTCTGTCTCTCTGTCAGTCTCCCTCAGTCTGTCTCTCCGTCTGTCTCTCTCCCTCTCTCTCAGTCTCTCTCTCTCCCTCTGTCTCATTCTCTTCCTTCCAGTTCAAAGATCGTTCTTCTTGACAATTCCCCCCTGTTTAGAGACCTGTCCGAGTTTCTTTGAGTCTCTCTGGGTCTCTCTCTGTGTCTCTCTCCCTCTGTCTCTGCCTCTCTCTGAGTCTCTCTCAGTCTCTCTCTCTCCCTCTGTCTCTCTCTCTCAGTCTCTCTCCCTCTGTCTCTGCCTCTCTCTCAGTCTCTCTCTGTCTGTCTCTGTCTCTCTCCCTCTCTCTCAGTCTCTCTCTCCCTCTGTCTCTCTCTCTCTCTCTGTCTCTCTCCCTCTCTCTCTCCCTCTCTCTCTCTCGGAGTCTCTCTCTGTCTCTCTCTGTGTCTCTCTCCCTCTGTCTCTGCCTCTCTCTGAGTCTCTCAGTCTCTCTCTATCTCTGTCTCCCTCCCTCTCTCTCCCTCTGTCTCTCTCCCTCTCTCTCAGTCTCTCTCTCTCCCTCTGTCTCACTCTCTTCCTTCCAGTTCAAAGATCGTTCTTCTTGACAATTCCCCCCTTGTTTAGAGACCTGTCCGAGTTTTCTGTTTTATTTCCTGCAGTGCTGTCCTTGCCTCGGTCATTTCTTGTCTTGTTTATGAGGTCACTGTGTCTTCCTCTGTCTCTCTGTCTCTGTCTGCCTCTCTCTGTCTCTGTGTCTCTGTCTCTGTCCCCTCTTTGTCTCAGTCTCTCTCTCTCTCTCTCTCTCTGTATCTCTTTCTGTCTCTGTCTGCCTCTCTCTGTCTCTCTGTCTCTGTCCCCTCTTTGTCTCACTCTCTCTCTCTCTCTCTCTCTCTGTATCTCTTTCTGTCTCTGTCTGCCTCTCTCTGTCTCTCTGTCTCTGCCCCCTCCTTCTCTCTCTCTCTCTCTCTCTCTGTATCTCTTTATGTCTCTGTCTGCCTCTCTCTGTCTCTGTCTCTGTCCCCTCTTTGTCTCACTCTATTTCTCTCTCCCTCTGTCTGTCTGTCTCTGTCTGCCTCTCTCTGTCTCTGTGTCTCTGTCTGTCCCCTCTTTGTCTCACTCTCTCTCTCTCTCTCTGTATCTCTTTCTGTCTCTGTCTGCCTCTCTCTGTCTCTCTGTCTTTGTCTCTGTCCCCTCTTTGTTTCTCTTTCTCTCTCTCTCTCTCTCTCTCTCCCTCTGTCTCTCTGTCTCTGTCTGCCTCTCTCTGTCTCTGTGTCTCTGTCTCTGCCCCCTCCTCTCTCTCTCTCTGTATTTCTTTCTGTCTCTGCCTCTTTTTCTCTGTCTCTCTCTCTCGGCCCTTCAGTCTCAGTCTCTCTCTCCGTCTCTCTCTCTCTCCCCCTAGTTCTGAGATCGTTCTTGACATTTCCCTTTGTTTAGTGACCTGTCTGTCTCTCTGTCTCTGTCTCTGTCCCCTCTCTGTCTGTCTGTCTGTCTGTCTGTCTGTCTGTCTGTCTGTCTGTCTCTCTCTCTCTCTCTCTCTCTCTCTCTCTCTCTCTCTCTCTCTCTCTCTTCGTGTCTCTCTCAAGGTATACAATGACAAGATTCAGACTGGGCATTTTCCGAAACTGTAAAGGAGTTCGCTGTTTACTTGTGCAACGCATTCAAAAAATCCGCAGTATGATATGTAGTTAATCGTTCTGATTAGTGTATACATTGCTGATTCTGTAGTTGATATTGTTTTATGCTGTACTCTGTGCTGGAAAAAAAAAAAGAATGACAGCTTGTTGTGTTGTAATGTGTGTTCACTTGCAGTCTGATATCATCATCTTAGATGAACAGACTATAAATAAATATAACGAAGGATGCGTTCGCTGCTTCCACTTCATGAGAGGCCCCGGCCTTTATTGAATACAAAGATGTCTACGTTCATGTCAACGTCAATGTCTATCTCTCTCTCTCTCTCTCTCTCTCTCTCTCTCTCTCTCTCTCTCTCTCTCTCTCTCTTTCTCTCTGTCTCTCTCTCTCTCTCTCTCTCTCTGCCTCTCTCTATCTCTCTCTCTGTCTCTCTCTATCTCTCTCTCCGTCTCTCTCTTTTTCTCTTTCTCTCTCTCTCTTTCCCTCTGTATCTCTTTCTCTCTCTCTATCTCACTCTCTCTGTGTCTCTCTCTCTCTTTTTTTTCTTTCTCCATTTCTGTCTCTCTCTTTTTTTTTCTCTCTCTTTGTATATATATATATCTTTTCTCCCTCTCTCTTTTTCTCTCTCTCTCTTTCTCTGTCTTTCTCTTTTTCTCTCTCTGTCTCTCTCTCTCTCTCTTTCCGTCTGTCTGTCTTGTCTGTTTGCGAGCGTGCCTGTCAGTTTAAGCATCAAAATGCAGCCACAACCTTCGTATTGTGAATTCGCGCCCCCCCCCCCCCCCCACCTGCCCCCCACCCCACCCCACCCCACCCTCCCCTGGACTCTGGCGGTCTGTCTGTCAGTCTGTTCGTACATCAGTCACTCCGTCCGTCAGTCTGTTCGTCTCACTCGCTCGCTCTCTCTCTCTCGCTCGCTGCAAGCTCTTGCGTGACTGGCTTCCTGTCTTGCATTGTCCGCTCATCCCTTTTTATCACAGAGAGAGGGACGGCGGGGGGGGGGGCGTGTGGTTCTCTTGAAGACAGAGAGGAGGAGGGAGTGAGAGGGGGGAGAGAGAGAGGGGAGAGAGAGGGGGGAGAGAGAGAGGGGAGAGAGAGGGGAGAGGAGGAAGGAGAGAGAGGAGGGAGAGAGAGAGAGGGGGGACAGAGAAAGGGCAAAGAGGAGAGAGTGGGGGGAGAGGGGGGAGAGGAAGAAGGGGAGAGAGGGGGAGAGAGTGGGGGGAGAGAGTGGGGGGGAGAGCGTGGGGGGAGAGGGGAAGAGGGAGAAGAGGGAGAGGGGGAGAGAGAGGGGGAAGAGGGGGGAGAGGAAGAAGAGAGAGAGGGGGAGAGGGGGAGAGGGAGAAGGGGAGAGAGGGGGAGAGAGTGGGGGGAGAGGGGAAGAGGGAGAAGAGAGAGAGGGGGAGAGAGGGGGAGAGAGAGGGGGAAGAGGGGGGGAGCGGAAGAAGAGAGAGAGGGGGAGAGGGAGAAGGGGAGAGAGGGGGAGAGAGTGGGGGGAAATGGGAAGAGGGAGAAGAGAGAGAGGGGGAGAGAGTGGGGGGAGAGGGAGAGAGGGAGAAGGGGAGAGAGGGGAGAGCGAGGGGAGAGAGAGAGAGAGGGGGTAGGAGAAGAGAGAGAGGGGGAGAGAGT
>NC_134908.1:2491337-2496337 GCF_041734735.1 Babylonia areolata
ACACACACACACACACACACACACACACACACACACACACACACACCATGCACACACACGCGCGGGTCATGCACACACACATGTACGCATGCACACACACACACACACACACACACACACACACACACACACACACACACACACACACACACACGAGCACGTGCGCGCACACAGAGATAGATAGACAGATAAACAGATAGGTAGGTAGGTAGGTAGTTAGAAACATTCAGACAGACAGACTGACTGACTAAGTGAAACGCCCACACACACGCTCGCACAGACTGACAGATACACAGGGACACACAGACACACACAGACACACACACACACACACACACACACTCACACACACACACACACACACACACACACACACACGCTGACATCCCCCACACACACACACTCCACATCCCCTCTCCCCCACCCCACCCTCACCCACAGACATCTCCCCCCACACACATCCCTCACACCCCCCGCCCCCCACTCCCCATCCCCACCCTCACCCCCACCCACCCACAGAGTAGCCGACTCTCAATCAAAGCTGTGCCAACCAGATACTGACGCTAGAAAGGTCAAATCAGCGCTGATGAAAAACATCATTAACATGTGATGAGGTCACTCACCTCAACAGGTCAGTTCTTCAGTCCTGCACGGAAAACAAAAACATCATTAACATGTGATGAGGTCACTTACCTCAAGAGATCAGTTCTTCAGTCTTGCACGGAAAACAAAAAAAAACAGAGGCAAACAACCGACTTGCTGATACTGGACTTTTCCAAAGCCTTTGACACTGTATCGTGCTTCAATCCGCTGCATAAAAGATACTACCACATCAGGAAATTGTTGGCCGCACACGATTTGATGGTTAGAGTCCTGTCTATGTCAGCACCAAGAGGGTTGCGTTAATGGCATATCTTCTGCTGACCTTTGGTGTTCACCAAGGTAGCGTCTTAGGACCGCTGTTATTTATGGCTTCGACATTGCAGACAAGGCATCATGTCAGACCAAAATTAATGTTTTCAAAAGTTCCTCTGTGTCTTAGTCTGTTTCCGAAAAAAATCAAAGCAAAAACAAAACCAAACAAAACAGCAACAACAACAACAACCAAAAACAAAAACAAAAAACAAACGAACAAACAAAAAAACACACCTTCAGTGGGGTCCAGACTCACTCATCGACTGTGTTACATGCCTGGCTGGTAAAAGGTTAATGTATCTACTTGTCACCCAAAATATCTCTCTCTGTCTGTCTGTCTGTCTGTCTGTCTGTCTGTCTGTCTCTCTCTCTCTCTCTCTCTCTCTCTCTCTCTCTGTACCTCTCCCCACCATCTCTCTCTTTGACTTTCTCCCTGGATATGTGGTGTGTCCATCGAGATCGATGATGACCATCGTTGTCATCCAGCTGGGGGATGGGGGGAGGGTGGTGGTGGGGTGGGGGGGAGGATGCTCATGAATCTGATGAAGGATGAAAATTTTGGATGACTGATGACTTGCACGATGAGTTTGTTTAAAGTGAAGTGGAGTTGCGCAACGTCAACCTCACTCTCTCGTCCGGGTCCACCAATTTCAAGTGGCAAGACTAAGTCGAGACGACTGGAGGATGAGCACGGATGAGCACGGATATAGATAAGCAAGGAAAGATTGGAAGAATAGGCCACACCTTAGATCTGAAACCTTTCAACGAAATCTCTCCCTATCGCTCTCTATTTCTCTGTGTGTGTGTGTGTGTGTGTGTGTGTGTGTGTGTGTGTGTGTGTGTGTGTGTGTGTGTGTGTGTGTGTGTGTGTGTCTGTCTGTCTGTCTGTCTGTCTGTCTGTCTGTGTCTCGATATATATATATATATATATATATATATATATTCTCTCTCTCTCAATATATATATATATATATATATATATATATGTGTGTGTGTGTGTGTGTGTGTGTGTGTGCGTGCGTGCGTGCGTGCGTGAGTGCGTGTGTGCGTGTGTGTGTGTGTGTGTGTGGTTCTCCATAACACTAACACACACACACACACACACACACACAACTCCCCCCCCCCCCTTTCCCCACTCTCTACACCCTCAAAACTCCCACCCCACCCCACCCCCTACCACCAACCACCACCCACCACCTCCACTACCACATCACCGCCGCCACCTTGGACACTAATAAACGGCTGTGTACGAAGGAGCAACAGACAGCAGAAAAAGACGTTCGCGCCACAAGCATTACTGTCGGGCTGTCAGTCCTAAGAACAGTGCACTTCAGAAAACCGATGACCAGCCTCACCGACCTGTACTGTGTGCGGTGCGTACGTCCGTCCGTCATATACCTGGTGAGGACGTTTGATGAGGTCGTTCACCCCTCATCACCCCTCACCACCTCTTCCACACACACACAGCCCTAAGCTGGGCAGACTGATCAAGAGACTTATCTAACGATATAGGGTCTGTGAGGGGTGCTGGGTTCGAATCCTCTGTCTTGCTTGCTAACGTTTGGCTGGGCAATCCTTTATAGACAGATGTGTATGTATGTATGTATGTATTCTTACAGTACTTTTAATGGTCATATATCAAAACTGAACTCTACCATCACCACCACTACTACTACTACTACTATTACAGCTACTTCTACTATTGCTGCTGCTGCATCTGCTACAACAATAACTTCTACTACTACTACTACTACTACTACCACTACTACTGCACACACACACACACACACACACACACACACACACATATATATATATATATATATATATATGTATACACACACACAGAGATAGGTAGGTAGGTAGGTAGGTAGACAGACAGACAGACAGACAGGTAAATAGATAGATAGACAGACAGAGGATAGACAGACAGACAGATAGACAGATAAATAGACAGATAGATAGACAGTCAGACAGACAGACAGACAGACAGACATATTCAGCCACTCCCACACGCTCTGTGCCAGCAGTCCACAGGGAGCTTCTCACCCAACGTCTCCTCCTCCTCCTCCTCCTCCTCCTCCTCCTCACCATAATCATCCCCCTCCTTCTCCTCCTCCTGAATCATCATCATCATCCTCATCCTCTTTCTCATCATCATCATCATCATCATCATCATCATCCTCTTTCTCTTCATCATCATCATCATCACCATCATCATCATCATCATCATCATCCTCCTCTTTCTCTTCATCATCCTCCTCCTCCTCCTCCTCTTTCTCTTCATCATCATCATCATCATCACCATCATCATCATCATCCTCTTTCTCTTCATCATCATCATCATCATCACCATCATCATCATCATCCTCTTTCTCTTCATCATCATCATCATCATCATCATCACCATCATCATCATCATCCTCTTTCTCTTCATCATCATCATCATCACCATCATCATCATCATCCTCTTTCTCTTCATCATCATCATCATCATCACCATCATCATCATCATCCTCTTTCTCTTCATCATCATCATCATCATGATCATCACCATCATCATCATCATCATCATCATCATCATCCTCTTTCTCTTCATCATCATCATCACCATCATCATCATCACCATCATCATCATCATAATCCTCTTCCTCACCATAATTATCCTCCTCCTTCTCCTCCTGCTGAATCATCATCATCATCATCATCATCATCATCATCATCATCATCATCATCCTCCTCTTTCTCTTCATCATCATCATCACCATCATCATCATCATAATCCTCTTCCTCACCATAATTATCCTCCTCCTTCTCCTCCTGCTGAATCATCATCATCATCATCATCATCATCATCACCATCATCATCATCACCATCATCATCATCATAATCCTCTTCCTCACCATAATTATCCTCCTCCTTCTCCTCCTGCTGAATCATCACCATCATCATCATCATCATCACCATCATTCATCATCATCACCATCATCATCATCATCATCATCATAATCCTCTTCCTCACCATAATTATCCTCCTCCTTCTCCTCCTGCTGAATCATCATCATCATTCATCACGGAAAAAAAAAGAGAAAAGCTATGGCTTTCCATACCCTACTACCCCCCCCCCCCCACACACACACACACACACACACACTCCCCATCCCCTCCCCCATCATGATGATTTCTCTTTCCATTTCCTCTTCCGCTTCCAAGCTTGTGGCGAGTCCCTGTCAACAAAAGACTTTGGTGTCGGCAAAATTCATGAGGAGGGTGGAGGAAGAGGAGGAGGAGGAGGGGGCATGCAGGGAGATGGGGGGAGGGGGTGGGTGGGGGGTGCTAGGGGGAGTGGAGTGGAGTGGAGGTGGGGGGTGAGGGCTGTCCTTGGAAAGGGAGTGGTGCCACTCTTCATTCCGAGGGACGTCCCTCACTACTAACTCTCTAGGGATGTCCACGACAAAGCGATTGTATCGTCAATAGGGGGTAGGAGTGGAGGGTGTGTGTGTGTGGGGGGGGGGAGGTTAGTTACTGTAGGTGGCGGTCATCCTGTGTTTGACAGGGGGAAGCAGGCGTCACTGAACCACACCACCACCAACACAACGGATCAGCAGCAGTGCAGAGTCTGCTCTGGCGTGTGGCCTCCTGACGACCTTCCATTGTTAGGTCCATCACCATACTGCTACCGAGGATCATTTATGTTTAACCCCTTGACTACTGAGAACAGATATATTGACTGCACTACATTTTTTTTTAAATGTAGGCACTACATTTTTTTTTTTTTTTAAATATAGGCTCCTGAGAATCTTAGGCATCTCATACAAAGACCACATCACGAATGAAGAAGTCAAGAGACGCATCCGCAATGAAATCGGGCCCTATACTGACCTTCAAACACTCGCCAGACAACGAAAACTGAAGTGGTTTGGTCATGTCACACGCTCCTCTGGTCTTGCTAAAACAATCTTACAAGGCACAGTGAGGGGAGGAAGAAGAAGAGGCAGACAAAGGAAGAGATGGGAGGACAACATTCGAGAGTGGACAGGCATGGAGCTGAGAGACACCCTGAGAGCGGCCGAGAGACACGAGG
>NC_134908.1:2501337-2503837 GCF_041734735.1 Babylonia areolata
GTGTGTCTTCATGTTTTACATTTATTTCCTTATTTATCATCATTGTTGTCTTATTTATTTATTTATTTATTATTGTTTTATTATTATTATCATTACTACTACCTTTTTATATTATAATTATTATTTATTATTTATTTATTGATTTATTTATGCAAGCTTATCTATTATTTATTCACCCTTTTTTTTCTCTCTTTCAAGGCCTGACTAAGCGCGTTGGGTTATGCTGCTGGTCAGGCATCTGCTTGGCAGATGTGGTGTAGCGTATATGGATTTGTCCGAACGCAGTGACGCCTCCTTGAGCTACTGAAACTGAAACTGTTCATCTAAGATGATGATATTAGACTGAAAATAAAAGATATTATGATTATTATTATTATTATTTGGATTATTATCATAATTTCTATCATTATGATGATTGTTATTATTAATTAGAAATCGACATTTCTGTATATTCGAATGAAAAAGGGGGCGGTTGAGGTGTAGGGGAGGGGTTGGGGGGGCAAGGGGGAGGGGACTAAGAAAGGAAGAGAGATAGATACAGAGATAGAGAGAGAGAGACAGAGAGAGAGACAGAGAGAGAGAGAGAGAGAGAGAGAGAGAGGAGAGAGAGAGAGAACAGAAAGTGGAAAAGAGAGTACAAAATGTAAAATGGAGAGGGTGAGTGTCAGTGATTGGAGAAAGAAAAAAACATAATATTGGAAGGGTGTGTGTGAGAGGCGGGACGGGGGAAGCGGGATTAGGACCACAAAAAAAAAAATTATCAATAATCAAATATTGTATGCACTACTTCTGTAGATTATTATTTGAAAAGAGGTTCATGTGGGGGACCCAGACTAAACAACCAACTGGACTATTCAACACATACATAGCTAACTTTAATCAAGAACAGTTTGAAATATATAACTTTTTCCAAAAAAAAAAAAAAAAAAAATGTTAAGAAATCAACTCTGATAGGTACACACACACACACACACACACACACACACACATATATATATATATATATATGCATGTACTGTGCGGCTCATGGTAGGGCCAGGGCCTCTTTACCGCCAGATACCGGCGCATGGTCAGTTGCGTTAGGATACAAAGTAGTCCCCCAGAAATCATGTCAACGTGTGTTCCCCTCCCCTCTCCCCCTTCCCCCTCCCTCTCCCTTCCCTCCACCCCTCCCCCACCCCACCCACACACACACACACACGCCCCTCTTCTTCCACCCCCCCCTCCTTTGTCTTTTGCACCTGGTGTAAATCTTTGACTCCGTGAATCAATACACGAGGAAGTGTGAGTGTGTGTGTGTGTGTGTGTGTGTGTGTGTGTGTGTGTGTGTGTGTGTGTGTGCGCACGAGAGGAGTGGGGGAAGTTTGTGTGTGTTTTCGAACTTTGGAAACTTTATGTGTGTCTGTCTCATGTTCTCTGTCACTGTCTCTGTGTGCGTATCTCTCGATTCTGTGTATCTCACTCTCTCTCTTTCTTTCTTTCTTTCTTTCTGTGTGAATCTCTTTCCTTTCCTCCTTCTATCTATCTATCTGATATAATTATTCTCTCTCTCTCTCTCCCTCTCTGTCTGTCTGTCTATGTCTGTGTCTGTCTGTTTTGTCTGTCCCTGTGTGTGTGTGTGTGTGTGTGTGTGTGTGTGTGTGTGTGTGAGTCTGTCTCTGTGTCTCTGTCTCTGTGTCTGTGTGTCTGCCTCTGTCTCTCTCTCCCTCCCTTCCTCCCTCTCTGTCTGTGTCTGTCTGTCTGTCTGTGTCTGTCCCGCTCTCTCTCTTCTCTTCTCTCTGTCTCACTCTCTGTCTGTCTGTCTCTCTCTGTCTGTGTCTGTCTGCTCCCCCCTCTCTCTCTCTGTGTGTGTGTGTGTGTGTGTGTGTGTGTGTGTGTGTGTGTGTGTGTGTGTTTCTAATTCATATTCACTTATTTCCCAGACAGAGAGACAGACAGACAGACAGACATGTGTGCAGAAACCATTTTCTTTTCCAGCGAACGACTCACTTTTTTTTTCCATTCTGCGCCCACAGACTAAAAGGAAAGATGCAGACAGGCACAAAGAAACAGACAGACAAACACAGACATGCAGACACACAACCACGCAGTTGTGAGTTATCAGCAATGTAAATATCTCTACTTTGCACCCACGGACAAAAATAAAATAAAACATATTAATAAATAAAAACCCAGCAACAACAACAACAACAAAAAAACCCACCTCCTTCATTATTTTCGGATGTAAATCACATCAAACGTCCGTCATACAAACCCAAATGCATATTCCTGTGCTGAATTTTCAACAGGCTACTGCTTTCCTGACAATTTACGCCCACTGAAAATTCGAATACACGGTGAAAAAAAACAGAAACAAAAAAACAAAAAAACAAAAAAACACTTGACATACAGCAGGACAAGGGAGAGAGCTATAATCACAGAAAGGGAAGTAACTCTGAATGCTTGATATGCAAAAGACTGTCTTTGTTTGATTTTTTTGTACATCAGAAAATGGAGAGTG